>NW_019103314.1:0-1510 GCF_001856785.1 Myzus persicae | reverse complement strand
TAAAACTAAAATTAAAATATGACACTAAATGTCAAAACAAAATAAGATGATGACATATCCCTAAACCACCAATCAAAAAAAACATGGCATGAACTCGGTGTGAATATGTTAAAAAAAGCCAAGTTCATGAAAATAATAACATTTGATTGAATTGAAACTCACCTGATAGCCATCTTCTTCGTCATCCTCCGGAAACACCGGCGAATCGTTGAGGACGATTGTCAGCATGTTTATCGTAGAAACAGTGACCAGCAACAGGAACGCTGTTTCGACCAGGCTACATTTTTTCACCGGCACACAATAAAGGAGGCTGTGCGCCAACGGTATCAATATGGCCGCCCTTGCGCAGTCCACCATCGCTTGGTGGAATAATAGTCCTTGCGACCACCTGTACAACAACAGGATAGTCTTCATAATATAATAATTCAGAGCTTCAACTTGATAACATACACACAGATAAATATCATACAGGGTCATACAAATGTCGTGTAATAAATATTATTTAGTGACTAATAATATTATGATTGCCAATAATCGGTAGGATAGATTTCAATAATATAAAAACATATAAATATGTTATAATATGACATACTTATATTTAATATATTATAATTTATAAATACATGCAACGATGAGGATTTAGGAATGACGAAATTCCGAAATATAAAATGATGTCTACTTGTACAAAAGTATAAAATATTTCGTCAATTTTTTTAACTAATAGGTATACATTAAAATTAAAATTGAATTATGGTTGACTAGACAAAAAAAAAACGATAAGACAAAACAATTAAGAAATCTAATGAATAACACAATGTACCGAATGCATTTAAAAATTGGATTAAAAAATTACTTGAATGACTTGTCGAGTAATAATCGATAAGATAAAAACAAATTAAAAATATATAAACGTAACAACTAACAAGGAAGTACAAAGAAAAAAAACTCATTTCCGGGGGATTTACCTGCAAAAATTTATACTTGTAACAAAAAATGTTATAAATGCGTTTTTACATTATACATACATATTTTTTTTTTTTTATTAAAATCAGATTATTGGGAAAAGTAAATATTCATAAAAATATATGAAAATATGTTCAATTTTAATAAAAATAAAAAAGATCATAAATATGTTATACAGTTATATGTCTGCAAGAAGCCAGGCATGTTTGATTCTCATCTCTGCGTAACGAAAAAATATTAGGTTATACAATGTACATAGAACTGTTTTACAAGTAATATTTTATGCAAATATGTGAATATTCTACAGCCAAAAGATAATTTCACACGTATTTTATAACATAACGATTTTTTATTTTTTAACCCAAGAAATATCTGTTTTGTAAAGCCAGAATATTCTCTTTATAGTCACATTATCTTTCTATCGATTCCGTTCAATCATAATTATCACAAAGATAACTATAATATTTAAATTCGAAATACATGAGTACCTAGTGTGTTATATTGTGATATATGATGACATGTTTGTAGTCGTCCATTTTTTTTTTTT
>NW_019103313.1:0-1515 GCF_001856785.1 Myzus persicae | reverse complement strand
TGATTTTCATTTAAGCAATTGTGTGATGAAATTTATTCAATTAGAAATAATAAGTAATACATTTATGTATAGTTAATTTCTAATTATAAATGCAGAATTTAGGTGTTTATACTGTTTAACGATGTTTGTAATCAAAAAACTTGTGATAGTTATTTAATAGTTATACACTTTGGTTTTTTAGAAATATTACTGATGATGAAGTATTATTTGACTATTTAAATTCTAATAGTTTGTCATCTAATTGTAGTATGGACGTTACAACAGTAGACAATTATGATGATACAATAAGTGAAAGGTTATTTTTATATTCTTAATATTTCAATTTGAAAAAATATATATTTTTTGTTTCCAGAAAATCTCAAAGCTCAGTTACTGGTGATCAATTTACATCCAATATGTTTTATTTCGGAACTGAAAAGTAATTTTAAAACTTATTTATTTATTATTATTAGTTTTGTTATTGAAATTCATAATTTGTGGTAACTAAGAATATTTATAGTTGTATATTGTATTTAATACTTGTATGTATTTTGGTTAGGATTCCCAGTCTATTAGTTGCTATTATTTTTTTGGTATATTGTTTTAAGTTTTGATATATTTACATATTTTTTTATAATATTTATTTTATTTGAATTTCAAAAATTGCTTTATCTTCTTTATAAATATATGTATATATATTTTTTACTTTTTTATTTTTATATGGTATATACAATCTGTTCCTTTAGGGACATTAAGAATATGTGATATTAGAAAGAATGTTTACATGAAAACGTGATTGGAGGAGTCACCCAGTGGTTACACTACCCTTACTTGATTTTTTTTTTAGTGGATAAAGCTACTTTAATTACTCATTGAGAAGATATACACCATTTTCTTCTGATTCTCCTGGGCGGGTACCCAGGAATTGTGAAGGTGGTAAGGTTTGAAATGAGGGGGTTGGTATGAGAAGGTAGTTTTGAGTGGAAACGTTTGTAAAAGGTTACTGCTTCTTCGTGGATTGTATTAATTTTCGGATTGGTGTGTAAAGTTAGATTTGAAATATAAGGAGGATAATTTGTGATTTTACGAAGGATGTTATTTTGGAAGGTTTGAATTTCATTAGTGTTGGATTTGATGACATTGCCCAAGAGTTGAAGACCGTAGGTCCACATAGGCTTAAACAAGGATTTATAAATTAAGAGTTTAGTATTTAATGAAGTGTGTTTGTTTTTAGTAATTAGTTTTGGGAGCGGAGTCGTGTTTTTAAGGCAAGCCTTTTAATTTTAATATGATGTGACCATACATGTCGACGGTAAATTGTCAGATCTAAGTATTTAGCCAATTGAGAGGAAGGGATTTGAATATTGTCTAGAGATACCATAGGAAAAGGAGGAAGATGAAGAGTGAAGGTAGTATGAAACAATTTGGATTGGTTAACTTTGATACACCATTTTTTATACTAATCAGTCATGAGGTCGAGGTGGAGTTGAAGATTGAGGGAAGCTATGTGAGGATTATCATGGATAGAAATAATAG
>NW_019103312.1:0-1456 GCF_001856785.1 Myzus persicae | reverse complement strand
AGAACAAATAATTAATGAATAGGCACGTAATGCACTAAGCAACTATAATATGCTATTGTACATATTAAACTGTGCAATAATATTATAATCTATAAGTATTATTATTCTTACTTTAACATATTTATCTTTCTTGATAGTATCAGTAGTTGTTTTTTTAACTTTAATACTAACTTTAGCAGGACAACTCATATTTTTAGATTTTTTTAGATTTTTGTCCTTATCAACTTTTTTGAAACTGCTGTGATGGCATACATAATCCTTTCTGAAATATAAATGTACAATACTTATGTATATTATATTTACATTACACAATTACACACTTCATTATAAATTCTTTAAAATGTACGTACCTGCATACAAAACGTTCACTAATTTTGTTGGAATTTCTTACGATCCAATTTGTGTAAGTCAGCGATGAAAATTCATTTACCCATTTGTCACATTGTTCAAAATTTAGTATATTTGAACGAAGTGAGTAGTTATTACCACTAGAAATATCCAAAATTTTGGTAACAAATGACTTTGGTAAATTTGACACATTTAAATACGAAGACGTTTCCATTTTAAAAATTCTAATAATTTAACCAATATAATCGTATCATAATATTATAATTATATATCCTAATTTATAATATAGGAACTAGGTAGTATCGTAGTTTAATATTATAATATATTATATTCTATTTTTAGAATTGATGTTTTAGTAGTTGATACTAGAATTAATACTTGAGAATAATTGATAATAATAATTTTGTTATCATTTTGTAATCATAATTCATAATAAGAATTAAGAACTAAGAAGCAAACTTAGCAAACTTTTTTTTATGTTTTAAAAATTTAATTATTAATCATTTAGGTAAGTAGGTAGATAGGTTTGGTGTTTTACTAAGCATCTATTTTTTGGTTTGCATTATTATATTATTACTATTATATATTATGCATTAAATTAAAATTATAATTAATGGTGTCAATGCAATAAAACAACTAAATTACAGTATAATTCATACATGCATAACTTGTTGGACATCACTACATGTATCATGGTACTTTATGTTGTGATTACTAAGTATGTACTATGTATGGATCCAAGATGTTTTAAATATTAATTGTTGTATTTTTTACACTATAAAATTGTAGGTACTTTTTGGTATACTTTTTTATGTACCAAATACTGAGCATTGGTAGACAAATATAACCAAAATTCTTGTTAATGGAAAGTACCTACCATCTACCTATAAGGTATTTTATATTTTTGATTTATAATATAAGATATATATAATTAATAATTTTACACATTTTTAAGATTTTAAAAGGTATTGTATTAGGTACATACATACATCTAGCATTTAAAATAAGTGGTATATTATAATACTACTACATTATAATATAATATTATAATACTACTATATTATAATATATTATAATACTATAAGGTATTGTATAAGGTATATACCTC
>NW_019103311.1:0-1516 GCF_001856785.1 Myzus persicae | reverse complement strand
ATATATATATATATGAGAAGATACTTCCAATAATAATTAGTCGAATATGATGAATATATTTACCCTTTACCCAATGTAAATTATTGAATAATAATAAATAAACATCTGAAATTGTGAATTAGAACTGACATTGTAAAACATATTAATATATTATATTAACATACCACGTAGGTTCCTATGTAATTAATCAACTGAAAAATATATTCTATCAGTGATGTCATAGTCAGCAGCCTAGGAATAAGCTACCCTTTAATGAAATTTCAAGAACATTTAATAATTCAGACTTATTCTGGGTTCTATATTTCTATAACTTCTATGAAATGTGTAACCATGTTTCAAGATTGTAATTTATAGATTAATTTTATAGATTTTAATTTCTTTTCTATTTTCTTATCTTTTTGCTTTTCAATAAATTCTATAGTATTTGAATATTCCACATTCAAGTTTCGAGTGTGTACCGTTACGCTTACGCATCGGTTGTGGTATCGGAGTTGAGTACGTCCTGTTGACTTGTTGATCTGGCTTTGTTATCTAATAAATATTCATAGAGATATTAACATTTCAGATGAAACAATTTTGGACGAGCATTGTGACGGTGGAAAGCAAAAATGCCAAACAACATTATTATGAAAAAAATATTCTGACTGTACTACTGTAGACTATTATTTATTTAATACTTTTGTTTAAAAATAATGTTAAGCATTAATGAAATTGTGGAAATTCTAATTAGGTGGCTTGCTATTGCTTTTTGTTATATTTATTTTTTTTTGAAATAGAGTTTATTTTTGAAATAATTTAGAAATGTCGAATTTTCATTAATACTAAAGGAAATTCATATTTTCTTTCACTCTTTCTTATACAATTAAGAGGATCGATAAACATAGATGCAGTGCTCTCATACCACGTTAGTAGTATGCATTTGTTAGTTCTGGCTTAATTTTTTCAGGGAGATTGGAATCACTGTTAGCAAATCATTATTCCTCAGCTTTTTTCATCTCCCTGTAAAAATGGAGCCAGAACCAACAAATTCATACTACTTCACGTAATATAGCGTAAATATACTTTCATTGTTTTATCAAATATCATATTTTTTATACGACAAAAAAAAGCCAAATGTGGGGAGGAGATGATACCCTCATCACTCGCGATCCCGCCCCTGCATATAAAATCAGCGGTTAAAGAGTTACTAATAGCTTAATTAATAGTGCAGTTTAGTACAAGAAAAAAAATGTGCAGACACCAAAATTAAAAATAATATACCTACCCACTTCATTACAGGAGAATTTATGGTGGATTGGGATTAAAGGGGCTAAAGGTTCCTTAAATAAAAAATAATCAGTCCTCCCCAAAGTAAAATTCTTGGTGTGCCACTGAGATTATTTCATGTTTTAATATTGTTAATATTTAAGCGCTGAAACAGAAAATATTTTTTAACTTCTATCGTTTGTTATAATATTAATTAAATCATTTTCGTGAGTATGCTTTTATATTATGCATATATAATATATATATATAT
>NW_019103310.1:0-1458 GCF_001856785.1 Myzus persicae | reverse complement strand
ACACACACACACACACACACACACACACACACACACACACACACACACACACACGCACGCACGCACGCACACGCACGCATAAATATGAGTGCGTGTGTCTGTGTGTAGACCGCGCATTTACGCCGCGTTGGGAGTGTATACACGCGAAAGATTCGAGGGGTGCGGGGAAGAAGGAAACCGGTGCGGACGGGCGGGGACGGGCAACTGTCACTGGGTCAAAATTTATGGTACGTACGCCCCAGCTGCCCGGGCATCCCGGCCAGGGGTCCCTGTGCTGCCGCTGCACGACGAGCGGTGTTGTGAGTGAGTGTGTGTGTGTGCAGCGTGGAGCGCGTGTGCGACGGTGACGCCGCCGCCGCCGCCCCAAAACCAGTGTAATGTGACAAAACAAACACACACGCACACGTAATGTTGTTATTATATAATATTTTTGTGCCGATGACTGCTGCTCAGTGCTGCTGCTGCTGCTGCTACTGCTATAAAGTTACTTGTACGAAATGCTCGTGTACATAATATATCAATATAATAGGTAGGTAAACGGGTGCGCTGGTATATAGGTACTTAACAATAATAATATGCCTCCCGGGACAAGCGGAGACGACGTTTGCGACCAGCTATGCATAATCTGATGTTACTATATTATGATATTTTGCTGTTTTCACTTTAAACGTCGACGATTAGTTACAGAATACTAGAATAGTAGTTGTGATTTGATAGAATATTCGTACAGCGTTGTGCACAGAATAATGTATTCATTAGCAGCTATTATGGTGATTGATGATATTAAACCCTCGTAAAAATGTCTTATTTCTATAATGTCACTCATCAAAAATTACTAAACCGTTAATTTTTTAGTTTTTCGTAATTCAAGTACCTACCTAGTGGATGTATTGTTTGAAAAATCTAATATGTTATGTTTCCATCGATAAAAAAACCATAACGATAAAAGAACTTGAAGTATTAATTTCCAAAAATTGTATTTAAATTTCTAAACCATTTTTTGAATAACTGCATTATTGAAGGAAAATAGGGTTGAACATGATTGGTCAATCACTTTGAATCACTTTTTGTGATCTTCCTGTCTCATATAATTTTAAATGATTACAAAAAATTAAGACCACATAATATGACACTCAAAGCGAAAAGGATAAATGCGAATCTAAACCCAAATTTTTACACGCAAAGTGTAACACAAAATACTATGTAGGTCCTAGATTCTTATATAAACATTGAGTGAGATTTGACAACATATAGTAGGTATAATATACAAATCAAGCAAAATAATGCTACAAGCTCAGTAGGTACACATTTTATATTTTTGATTTTTCGTTAAAACATCCACAGCAGGCGAAGTAGTGTAATAGTAAACAAATTAAGTACAAGTTACAATCTGTATACATTCATAAATTAGAATAACATATACATATATATACTCTATATGATATTATTATAATGTCA
>NW_019103309.1:0-1519 GCF_001856785.1 Myzus persicae | reverse complement strand
TTTAAAAAATACAAATCATGGAAAAACATCTGGTAATTTCTCTAAATTATGTGTACTGTTGTTAAATATTTTAATAATATGTATTGATGTTTTAATTTGATTTAATTTTCTATCCAATAGATAGTGAAAGTTTGCAGTCTGAGGTTTCTGGTACACATATAGATAATTTACAAAATTATGCCTCATCATCTTCGTCGTCATCATCTAATTTTAATAAAGTATCAAATATGTTTCGTAAGTTAATTTGAATTTTTATATTTCAACTATAACATTTATGCAGTTTAATTTTCATCAATTAATGTGGTTTAGAGCATTCTAGTGAGAAAAACAATGATTTTTCTTTGAGTTCTTCTCCAACATCGTTTAAGATTATGAACAAATTTACTGGGTGAAAAAATCAGAAAAAAGGTAATACATCTTACTGTGGTTCATACTTTTATACAGTTGAAATTGTGAAACTGTTGGTTTTTCTACTTCTAAATAAATGTTTGTTTATCATTTTATTTATTGAATCTTAAAAACTTAATTTTCATAAGTCTCAAATTCCTATTTTTTTTATATATATTGCAGCTGATGCAGTAATTCAAATTTCAGTAACACTTGAAAAAAATTACAAATATTGTCCAACGTGTGGCTCTGCAGGTTAGGATATTATTTTATAAATATTGATATTTTTAATATTTAGGTGAACTTTTTGAATAACTGTTTAATAAAAATATTCATCACAGCAAAAGATGCCCCTTTATCAAAATCCGATCTTGAGTCAATGCGAAGAAGTATTGATTACCGCATAAAAGAAGAGGCCAAAATAACTAGAACGTTATTTACCGCAGGTAGTTCTTATGTTGATGTCGAAAAAATATTACTTGAGCAAAAAATGACTGATTTGCCAAAAATTGACTTATCAAGTTTTACACATTTTGATGATGCATTGAAAAACGACATTGAATTATTCAAAAAAATGGTAATTATAAAATCTTAATAATATGTAGAATTTTCTTTTATTCTATCATATTTTATTTTTTTTAGAAATGTTTCATGGTGTTGAACGTAAAAGGTTCTGTGAAGTTATCTGAAAACCTAACAACTGTAATTCCGAAAATAATATCGAAGGCTGTGCAACTTCAATATAGTGCTTTCGGCAGAGAATGCAACGGTGTCAAGAAATTAAACTTCTCTGAGACTGAAACCTACAAATTGTTATTAGGTATAATAATCTTAAAGGCTACTCTTAGATTCATAATACACATATTTCTGTCTTATTTTATGAATAATATATTTTTTCATTTAGAAGTGCTTAATACAAAGTTTCCTGATACCAACAACAAAGAAATATCAAGCGTGGTTAGTCGTTGGTTTTCCGGTGCGAAAGACAGGGATGGTGGTAAGAAGGAGAGAAGCTTAAAAAAAATGAAGTTCAATAAAAAAGATGATGTTGTCCATGATTAATAATTTATATTTAAACAATAATTGTTCAATTTTTTTTTTATTTTAATACAGTTTGTAATTTTTAATTTTA
>NW_019103308.1:0-1519 GCF_001856785.1 Myzus persicae | reverse complement strand
GAGTGTTGAAAATTTAAGACAATGTTTTCTTTATATTTATCACTTGAATAAATATTGAGTATGCAAATCAAATAAACCGCAGTGGCTCTATAGGCATTATAAACAGAAGTGTATAATCGCTGTTATACGTGGCCTAATACAGTAGGTTTAATATGTTTTTGCCAAAAAATTGCATTAAAAATGTTACAGCGTGAACAAAATAAAATAATATAGTTAAAAAGTGTCACATATAAATGGGGTAGTTCAATTAACTCCTAACTCTGATGTTACATACTATATAAACTCGTATTAATCATTCTTTTTTTGATTGAAACTTTAATGGAGCATTTATTTAGATATCCAGAGTTGAGCATAAAGAATTCTAAAGCAACAAACTGTAAATAATAAAGTTAAGATACTTTGCAGTTATTTCGTCGTAATTTATCTACTTAATTTAAAATTAATAGAAATAGTTTATTTAAAAAATTGTATAAAGCTTGTTTCTAGTACCAATACTCGTGTTATTTAAAGAATATAATAATATTTAGATGGTTCCTGTCTTGTCTAAATTTAACGATTTTAACTAGTTATTTTAAAAACCAGATATCAAACATAAATTATTTATGACTCTGACAATATTTTGCAGTTGCTCTCAGATATTTTAGTTTTAAGTTTAGTTGTATTGTAGTTTGATGTACAATATTTGTTAAATTGTTACCAACTAAAATTCGATTTGAGTTAAGTAAAAGTATAATATTGTAAATTGCACAACTAAATGTTATTGGATTACACAACTATGGAGTTATTTCAACTACAAAAAAACTCAAACATAATTTTTTTTTTAATAAAGAAAAGAGCCTCGATAGCGTGACCATTGGCTTGTTTTTTACAAGATAATATGTTCTGAAACATTATTATTAATTTTACAGCTGTGGAAAAAATAGCATGACATAAAATAATAATAAACAATATCGTAGACAATCGCGATATAATTAAAGGTTTAATTTCCCCCCCCCCCCCATATTCCAGAAATGTCAACCATTTATTAGTTAACTGTTAAAAGGGCGCTATACCAGTGCACCCGCATGTGCAATTGTTTGCCATGTGTCTAACAAATACAAAACACAGCAAAAACTGTTTTTCGCTGGTAAGAACTTCTCGGGCTGTGGTCCAAGATAAGCAATCACAATTTCACACTATAAAGATGAAAACGTTGACTGTTCTATATTGTTTTTAATTTTTCAATATTAAAAGTATAAAAAAAGTTCTTATTGTTTAAAAATGCATTATTTTTTAGTTTTTAAAACTTCAATAACGTTTTTTTTAGTTGAGTTTTGATATTGAAAAAATAAAAACAGCGTTGCACAGTAAATCTTCTCTTCTTTATGGTGTGAACATTTGGTTGCTTAGTTTGGACTGAATGGTTCTTACTTGCGAAAAACAGTTTTTGGTATGTTTTGCATTTACAAGACGGAGACAACTTACACATGCGGGTGTAGTGTCTTCGGCGGTACCCGTTTTCACCAAAAGTGTACCTTTC